>NW_008710536.1:496747-498067 GCF_000327385.1 Lottia gigantea
AGGGTATATATGGAATGCTTGCTTCAAAATAGTGGTTCACTCTGCTATAAAAAACCCAATATGGATGCTTGAAGGGCTAGAGAACTGTACTTGTTACAAAAGCAATTTTCTTTAGTCTGGAATCACAGATACAGTTTCATGTACAACTTGAGTGTGTGAGGCACAACCTTACCCAAAATCTTGTTTTTTCCTCTGTTCTTCCTTCAATCTTCTACTTTCTTCCAGCTTTTCTAAATTCCACTGTTCTAATTCTAAACTTTCTTGTTCATTTTTAATTCTTTCACTCTGAAACAAATGGAATGAAACAGAGTTTTAACTTAAATTTTACAGCCATCTTGGGAAAATGAAGACAGGCAATGCAATATAGTCAGAGTGTGCAATGGAGGAAATTAGCTAGGACAGCAACATTATATTCTCTTTTTCTTCAACTTTCTTTTCTTACCTAAAAAATATTTTGCCATTATCTAAAAAAAAAAAACAATTCTTTAAGTTCAGTTCCTATCCAAAAAAAATAATTTTAAAGATCTCCTTTAAACCTGATAGAGAATTAAAAATTGAACTTTGTAACTGGTATAATCCCTTTAACTAACCTCAGATTCTCTCTGTCTTAGCTCTCTCATTTGATCCTCTAAAACTTGTTTTAATTTCTTCTGATCTTGTAGTCTTTTCATTTCTTTTTTTCTCTCTTCTTCTAAAGCTGCTTGTCTTTTTTCTTCTTGTAGTCTTTCAAATTCCTTTTCCTCTAGTCGTGCTGATAATAATTTCTGAAAAACAAGGATTTTCACAATTATAAAGGAGAAAAGCAACATATTCCAATTGGGTGTAGGTTGTAGCTCAGTTTAGATATTGTGTTAAAAACGTAAGTACAGTGGAGCCTCGTTTATTGCCCAATCCCAGTGGTAAGGCACTTTTCCCTGTGACTTGCATCACTGACAGGGGGTACTGACCTGCATCACTGATGGGAAGTACTGACCTGCATCACTGATTTGAAGTAACTAGGTAAGAAAAGAAAAATTAAATCGTTACCTCCTCTTGTTCAACTATCTGATCTGACCATTTATTGATAACATCTTCTTGTTGTAGTTCAGATTCCACTTTTCTTAAATCTGGATTATTTTGTTTCCAATGTTCATATAATTTTTCTTCAGCTATCTACAATATTATAATCATTATGACTTTATTTTCATTTATTCATAAATATTACGCCGATGTTGCTGAATTTTCACCTCAGCCTGTGCTTTCGTAGTTTCAATTTTATGTTTCTATTACAACCACTCTTACATAAAATTTCATAAAAGTGTAATTTCAGCAAATTATCTT